>NC_134222.1:14492500-14522500 GCF_965140235.1 Caretta caretta
ACCCTCTCTACAGAGGCCAAGGCCTAGCCCTTCATTTAAAAGCAGCATGGCTGATCAGATTACTAGGACAGTGTGTCAGAACTGACGGCACTGAACTAGAGAGACAGAAAGTAAATCTATAAATAGCAGTTCTGCTTGCTTCCATGAACCAGTGAAGGGTAACCAATACTGAACAGCAAATGCAATGTTTAGTCTCTTAAAGCAGTGGAATACAGTTCCTGCCAGATCAGAAAACACTGCATTCTGATATAAGGTAATGGAAAACTAGCTTTATGAGCACGAGTTTACAAGAGTCACATTCTTGGCACTGGCAATGGCTGGACCCACAATAGTTGGTCTGAACCAACTTTACAATGTAATAAGGCTCTCTGTCCTCATAACACAACATAACACAAAGTCACCTTTCTGCATTTTGCTAACAGCATTCCGAAGGCCAGTCAATCCATAGAGAACCCTGGTGTTGAAATATTTGCAGTGATAAAATAAGAGCCTCTCCATTTGATATCTATTATATATGTTAGCTGAGTCATCAGCCAGGACAGCTGAGCTCTGGAAGTATCTCAGGGACAGGGATGTCGTGAGTGTGACTTATCTATAGGCCGCGGTGATAGCAAAGCTTAGTTACTGGACATCAATGAGTTATAAATGACCTGACTGACATTTTATAGTATGCACCAGCTCTTCCAAGAACCATTCATCACCCTTGGAGGTTTCCTCTGATAAAACCAAGACATCAGGAAATTTGTAAACAGCTCTGGAAAAATAACCCTGAGGTCAACACAGAGGAATGAGGAGGGTGCTTGCTTAAAATGATATCATGAGCTAGGAAAATGGAGAATTGGGATGGGGAGGGCTTGCTTTTAAAGCACACAAATCCTCCTGAGGCAACAAAAAGCTAGCTCTCATACCACCCCTAGGCAGTCATGTCAAATGACACACCAGGGTCTAAAGCAGGCCAAGCAGAGGTCTCATTCTACACAACAACAACACAGCCATATCAGAGGACGTGGCTGCAAATACACGATTCTTTCTTGCAGCATGGACAGGGCACAGCACAAAATAGTGGCTCACAAGATGAGCCTTGAGGGTGACAAATACTGTTACAAATCAATAAGGAGGTCTGACATATTCCAACCAGTAGAGAGCAGTAATGCACACAAACTAATATTATACAACATGATCCTGTCGAACTAAAGGCACATAGGATGGACAAATGACAAATGTACCCAAATGTACCTTGTGAAATGGCAAGCACAGAGAGCCAGCAAATGAGAATCCAAACTGTATTATGCATAGATAATGAAATTCAGTCCCTGTGCAGGGGTCCAGGTCTATCCACGGTGTAAGTTCTCAAAATAGGAATTCAGTGATGAACAGGCCCTGTGCTAGCCTTCTGCACGGGGATGAATTTCACCAACAGTGAGCCACTTATTTTGTTAGTGTGTTCCTTATTGAATTTAGTGCTCATGAAAGCTGCCCCATTGAAAATTCTAGCAGCTAGCACCCTCCGTACATCTACAAACCAGGCAGCACCACTGCAAGGTCTCTCCCACTATCCCACCAACATATATCAGTCCTGACCTGGAGGAATTGCCCTTAGGGAGGAGTGGCTAGTTCCATGACAGAGTCTATTCAGAGCTTAGTCTCTTTGCCAAGACTGTTATCGGGAGTGCCAAGTGCAATGGTGGATCTGTAATGTGTACACCTGTCTGCGAGAAATTGGGCTGACACCCAACGGGCCCATTTAATGCAGGTTACTGAGCAGTGATTCCTAGTGTGGCTGCAAACCAGTGACCTACATTTCCAATCCCCTGAGCCATCCAAGTCCCCCACAGTTTCTCATTAGTAACAGATTCTTATTTATTTCAGATAGTCAGTGACTCCTGCCAGTAGACAGCACACTCCTAATTAAAAGCTGGCTTCTTTCATAACCTACAAAGTGCTATCTCCACCTCTGCCCCAATATACACAGAGAAGATGAGTTTTCCTGTGGCTGAATTTGTCCTCCATTTGAAGACATTCAACAGACAAAACAGATTTTCTTTTTTAAAAGACAAGCATGAAGCAACAAAGTTTGAAGGACGTCCAACATTTATGCTGTGTGCCCACTTAATATCACCAGGGCCTTTCCACTGGAGCAAAGGGTTTCTTAATAAAGGGTCTCATTGGCCAATTGGAGCAAATCATGTCCACACCGATATTTTGCTTCTGGCAATACCTTAAACCCACAGTTAGGCAGGTGTAGAGATTTCAGTGGCCTTGAAACTGTAGCATGGTTTATACATGGTATGCACATCTTTGAGGATTTGGAGAAATCTACAAGGGATCTAATGCTTTTCCACCTATTGACATTTACAAAGCAGTTTAAATCATGCATGAGCGGCCTCAGGCTCATGTAGTTCACAAAACGTAACTCTGTGCTCCCAGGGAATTTAAGCTGACCAATGCTCTTTATTAGAACCGACAGTGAAAGACAGCTATTGCAAAATCTGTACTAGAAATGAAGTACAGAGATGACAGTCTTAATGCCAGTGGATATATTATGTAGATTTCTTGACTCCAGTCTTGCTCGTTAAATAAGTTTCATGCTCACCCCTCTCCCCCCCCTTAGGACATATCCTCCCTGGCTTTGTCAAGGGAGCTGTTCCCTAAATTCCTTGATCAATCATCTGCTTTTCAGGACTTTAGACATGCTGAGTTAGCTCTGTAGATGAGGCAGTGATGCTTAAACAGTGGGAAACAGTTAAATCTTTCACCTAACAGCACAGTGGTGCCGTGCATGATAAAGATTAATACTTTAAAAACTTAATGGATATTTTGTCAATAGAAATATAAAAGATACTTTATAAAGAATCCATTTCCGACTGGTCAATTGCAAGTCAACCTGTAGCAGTGAAGCCCAAGTCAACATCAAATATAATCCTTTTTAAAAAATGATACATATATACAAAAATGGGGGGCAAATTTTGAGGTACTTTCTCAAGTTATGTTCAATTCCTACTCAACTAAAACTCAAGTTACACTGATTTACACTAACTGAGAATCTGCCCCCTAATGAAGCCAGTAGGAACTTTGCCTCAGTAAAGACTGAGGAAAAGACTATGTACCACTTAACTCCCATTTGCAATCTACAGCAGATGCATGCGTGCTTGCTTCCTATGGCTGGTGTGTGGGAGGTTTTTACTCAAACAGCTAGGTTATCCAGCTCTTTTACTGGTGAACACTTATTCACACACACATAGCCCTGGTCTACACTACAAGTTTAGGTCAAATTTAGCAGCATTAGATTGATTAAACCCTGCACCCGTCCACATGACAAAGCCATTTTTGTCAACTTAAAGGGCTCTTAAAATTGATTTTTGTACTCCTCCCCGACGAGGGGATTAGTGCTGAAATCGACATCGAATTTGGGGTAGTGTGGACGCAATTCGACGGTATTGGCCTCCAGGAGCTATCCCAGAGTGCTCCATTGTGACCGCTCTGGACAGCGCTTTCAACTCAGATGCACTAGCCAGGTACACAGGAAAAGCCTCAGGAACTTTTGAATTTCATTTCCTGTTTGGCCAGCATGGCGAGCTCATCAGCAGAGGTGACCATGGGGTCCCAGAATCACAAAAGAGCTCCAGTGTGGACTAAATGGGAGGTATCAGATCTGATCGCAGTATGGGGAGACGAATCCATGCTATAAGAACTCCGTTCCAAAAGACAAAATGCCAATATATTTGCCAAAACTCCAAGGGCATGATGGACAGAGGCTACAACAGGGACCCACTGCAGTGCCATGTAAAAATTAAGGCGCTCAGGCAAGCCGATCAAAAAACTAAAGAGGCAAACGGCCACTCTGGGTCAGAGCCCCGGACATGCTGCTTCTATGATGAGCTGCATGCAATTCTAGGGAGCGCGCTGGCATAAATATAAAGGGAAGACTAACCACCTTTAAATCCCTCCTGGCCAGAGGAAAAAACCTTTTCACCTGTAAAGGGTTAAGAAGCTAAAAATAACCTCGCTGGCACCTGACCAAAATGACCAATGAGGAGACAAGATACTTTCAAAGCTGGAGGGGGGGGAAACAAAGGGTTCTCTCTGTCTGTGTGATGCTTTTGCCGCGACCAGAGCAGGAATGCAGGTCAGAACTCCTGTAAAGGGCTAATAAGCAATCTAGTTAGATATGCGTTAGATTCTGTTTTGTTTAAATGGCTGATAAAATAAGTTGTGCTGAATGGAATGTATATTCCAGTTTTTGTGTCTTTTTGTAACTTAAGGTTTTGCCTAGAGGGATTCTCTATGTTTTGAATCTGATTACCCTGTAAGGTATTTACCATCCTGATTTTACAGAGGTGATTCTTTTACTTTTTCTTCAGTTAAAATTCTTCTTTTAAGAATATGATTGCTTTTTCATTGTTCTTAAGATCCAAGGGTTTGGGTCTGTGTTCACCTATGCAAATTGGTGAGGATTTTTATCAAGCCTTCCCCCGGAAAGGGGATGTAGGGTTTGGGAGGATTTTGGGGGGAAAGACGTTTCCAAGCGGGCTCTTTCCCTGTTATATATTTGTTAGACGCTTGGTGGCGGCAGCAATAAAGTCCAGGGGCAAAAGGTAAAATAGTTTGTACCTTGGAGAAATTTGAACCTAAGCTGGTAAAAATAAGCTTAGGGGGTTTTTCATGCAGGTCCCCACATCTGTACCCTAGAGTTCAGAGTGGGGAAGGAACCTTGACACACCCCTCCTACTAGCCCACCCCTGTCCGTGGACACCTGCAACAGGCATGAGGATTTTGGGGACGAGGAAGATGAGGAGGAGGAGAATAGTGCACAGCAGGCAAGTGGAGAAACCATTCTCCCCAACAGCCAGGAATTGTTTATCACCCTGGAGCTAATACCCTCCCAACCCTCCCAAGGCGGGCTCATGCACCATGAAGCCGGAGAAGGCCCCTCTGGTGAGTGTACCTTTGTAAATGTAATACATGGTTTAAAAGCAAGTGTGTTTAATGATTAATTTGTAAAATGTTCTCTGAGCTCATACAGTCCTCCCGCACTGAAAGAGCTCAGCAGAATGCGTGGAAACAGACAATTGCAGAGTCCAGGAAGGCAGAAAATGAACATGAGGAGAGGTGGGGGGAGCAAGATGATAGGTGGCTGCAGCGTCCTGAGAGGAGGCAGGAGGCAATGCTGAGGCTACTGGGGGATCAAATTGATATGCTCTGGCCTCTGGTGGAGCTGCAGGAAATTCAGCAGGAGCACAGACCGCTGCCGCAGCCCCTGTGTAACCGCCCGCCCTCCTCCCCAAGTTCCATAGCCTCTTCACCCAGATGCCTAAGTACGTGAGGTGGGGGCACTCTGGGCACCCCACCACTCCTCCCCCAGAGGACTGCCCAAGCAACAGAAGGCTGGCATTCAATAATTTTGAAGTGCAGTTGTGGCCTTGTCCTTCCCTTCTCCCCTCATCTACCACCCCACCCTGTGCTTCCCTCCTTCCCCACCCTCCTGGGCTACCTTGGCAGTTATCCCCCTATTTGTGTGATGAATTAATAAAGAATGCATGATTTTGAAACAACAATGACTTTATTGCCTCTGAAAGCGGTGATCGAAGGGGGGAGGGCGGTTGGCTTACAGGGAAGTAGAGTAAACCAAGGGGGTGTGTTTTCATCAAAGAGAAACAAACAGACATGTCACACTGTAGCCTGGCTAGTCATGAAACTGGTTTTCAAAGCTTCTCTGATGCACAGCACGTCCTGCTGTGCTCTTCCAATCGCCCTGGTGTCTGGCTGTGCGTAATCAGTGGCCAAGCAATTTGCCTCAACCTCCCACCCTGCCATAAACGTCTCCCCCTTACTTTCACAGATATTGTGGAGCACACAGCAAGCAGCAATAACAATGGGAATATTGGTTTTGCTGAGGTCTAAATGACTCAGTAAACTGCGCCAGTGTGCTTTTAAACATCCAAATGCACATTCTACCACCATTCTGCACGTGCTCAGCCTATAGTTGAACAGCTCCTGACTACTGTCCAGGGTGCCTGCGTATGGCTTCATGAGCCATGGCATTAAGGGATAGGCTGCGTCCCCAAGGATAACTATAGGCATTTCAACATCCCCAACCGTTACTTTCTGGTCTGGGAAGTAAGTCCCTTCCTGCAGCTGTTCAAACAGATCAGAGTTCCTGAAGATGCAAGCATCATGTACCTTTCCCGGCCATCCCACATTGATGTCAGTGAAACGTCCCTTGTGATCCACCAGTGCTTGCAGCACCATTGAAAAGTACCCCTTGCAGTTTAGGTACTGACTGCCAAGGTGGTCCGGTCCCAAGATAGGGATATGCATTCCATCTACCGCCCCACCACAGTTAGGGAATCCCATTGTAGCATTGCCATCCACTATGACCTGCACATTTCCCAGAGTCAGTACCCTTGATATCAGCAGCTCAGTGATTGCGTTGGTTACTTGGATCACAGCAGCCCCCACAGTAGATTTGCCCACTCCAAACTTATTCCCAACTGACCAGTAGCTGTCTGGCATTGCAAGCTTCCAAGGGCTATTGCCACTCGCTTCTGAACTGTGAGGGCTGCTCTCATCTTGGTATTCTTGTGCTTCAGGGCAGTGGAAACCAAGTCACAATTTTATTTAATCTTTTTATTACTGACCTCGGCACAAAAAGTGGGAGTGCACTAATAAAGTTTGTGGGTGATACAAAGCTGGGAGGTATTGCCAATTTAGAGACGGACCGGGATATCATACAGGAGGATCTGGATGACCTTGTAAACTGGAGTAATAGTAATAGGATGAAATTTAATAGTGAAAAGTGTAAGGTTATGCATTTAGGGATTAATAACAAGAATTTTAGTTATAAGCTGGGGACGCATCAATTAGAAGTAACGGAGGAGGAGGACGACCTTGGAGTATTGGTTGATCATAGGATGACTATGAGCCGGCAATGTGATATGGCCGTGAAAAAAGCTAATGCGGTCTTGGGATGCATCAGGAGAGGTATTTCCAGTAGAGATAAAGAGGTGTTAGTACCATAATACAAGGCACTGGTGAGACCTCACCTGGAACACTGTGTGCAGTTCTGGTCTCCCATGTTTAAGAAGGATGAATTCAAACTGGAACAGGTAAAGAGAAGGGCTACTAGGATGATGCGAGGAATGGAAAACTTGTCTTATGAAAGGAGAGTCAAGGAGCTTGGCTTGTTTAGCCTAACTACAAGAAGGTTGAGGGGAGATATGATTGCTCTCTATAAATATATCAGAGGGATAAATACTAATGAGGGAGAGGAATTATTTAAGCTCAGTACCAATGTGGACACAAGAACAAATGGATATAAACTGGTCATTTGGAAGTTTAGACTTGAAATTAGACAAAGGTTTCTAACATCAGAGGAGTGAAGTTTTGGAATAGCCTTCCAAGGGAAGCAGTGGAAGCAAAAGATCTATCTGGCTTTAAGATTAAACTCGATAAGTTTTTGGAGGAGATGGTATGATGGGATAACATGATTTTGGTAATTAATTGATCTTTAAATATTCATGGTAAACAGGCCCAATGGCCTGTGATGGGATGTTAGATGGGGTGGGATCTGAGTTACCCAGGAAAGAATTTTCTGTAGTATCTGGCTGGTGAATCTTGCCCATATGCTCAGGGTTTAGCTGATCGCCATATTTGGGGTCGGGAAGGAATTTTCCTCCAGGGCAGATTGGAAGAGGCCCTGGAGGTTTTATGCCTTCCTCTGTAGCATGGGGCATGGGTCACTTGCTGGAGGATTCTCTGCTCCTTGAAGTCTTAAAACCATGATTTGAGGACTTCAATAGCTCAGACATAGGTGAGAGGTTTTTCGCAGGAGTGGGTGGGTGAGATTCTGTGGCCTGCGTTGTGCAGGAGGTCGGACTAGATGATCGTAATGGTCCCTTCTGACCTTAGTATCTATGAATCGTCCCAGATCTGCAACATTGTGCAGTCCCACCAGTCTGTGCTTGTTTCCTGGGCCCAGAATCGGCATTCCACAGCATGAGCCTGCCCCATTGCCACCAGGATGTCCAAATTGCCAGGGCCTGTGCTCTGAGAGAAGTCTGTGTCCATGTCCTCATCACTCTTGTCACCGCGCTGCCGTCGCCTCCTCGCCTGCTTTTGCAGGTTCTGGTTCTGCACATACTGCAGGATAATGCGCGAGGTGTTTACAATGCCCATAACTGCCACGGTGATCTGAGCAGGCTCCATGCTTGCTGTGGTATGGCATCTGCAGTAGAGCAGGGGAGCGGAGTTGCAGCGGAAGCGGTGGCTAAAGACGGATGCCACGAGAATAGATATTTATAGAGAACGACGAGAGGACCCGCGAGGTGGATTCATGAGAGCAGAGTTGCAGCGGAAGTGGTGGAGGACGACGGTTAGCACCACGCACATTTCCCGAGGAAGAACACATGTACCCGGGAGCCCATGACAGACAACATGGAGAAATTCGCTATTGAGACAATAGCAGCAGAGCAGAGTTGCAGTGGAAGCGGTGGATGATGACAGTTAGCAGTCCTACTGCACCGTCTGATGACAGCAGCACCCAGGACACAACAGCAGTGGTGTGGGTGAGCTGAGCTGAGTGGGCTGCACGCTTGCCGGGGTACGGCGTCTGTGTGGAAAAAAGGCGTGAAACAATTGTCTGCCATTGCTTTCACGGAGGGAGGGGCGACTGACGACATGTACCCAAAACCACCCACGACAATATTTTTGCCCCATCAGGCATTGGGAGCAGAATTCCAATGGGCGGCGGAGACCACGGGAACTGTGGGATAGCTACCTACAGTGCACCGCTCCGTAAGTCGATGCCAGCCACGGTAGTGAGGATGCATTCCGCCACCTTAATGCGCTTAGTGTGGACATACGCAATTGACTGTATAAAATTGATTTCTAAAAACCGACTTCTATAATAGCAACCTAGTTTCCTAGTGTAGACATACCCATAGTTACATTGACTTAACACAGGGATTAAAAGGGAATTAAGTGGTGCAAAGGCCTTGTGCAGTCGGTGGCAGATTAATGCACAGGCCCACAGGGCCCATGCCCAGGGGCCACGGCCAATTTGGAGGCCCCCGCAGGAGCACCGGAACCTGTGTAGAAGTAGGAGGGCCACTGGTGCTGGAACTGTGGCCCTGCCTCCTGCTCCTCCTCTACACCCTGAGGCCCTGCCGCCGCGCCAGGCTGGAAACCAGAGCCGGGCCACCATAAGAGCCTCCCAGGGAGCCCGGGCCACTGTGGGGAACCCTGGACCCTCCAACTGCCCTGGTCCCCACCTCTGTCTGCAGTCTCTCTGCAGAGGGGTGAAATCTCCTCCATTAATTAACTCTCAGACACATACTTCCAATACACCCATGTGTGTACATACTCACCAATGTAAAGGGTGTGCTATCTAGCTGTCTAAGTAAGGGCGACAGAAGGATTCATTCCTGTGTTTTTTTATATTTACACATGTGCTTAAAACACTGACACTACATCATGAACATTCAATAGTGATTCTTTTTTGCAAATACAGGAATAAAAATATCTTTAAAAGTTGTTTTTAAAATCTTGAACAATAAATAAATATATTTTCAAAGTTAAACAGAAAGAAACGGAACCATCTCTCTCTGAATTATCAAAGGAAATCTGCCATAACAGCTAGGTTCCAAGCTTGGTTACATCAATCTAGAGGCAAAGTTACTCTAGTTACACTGGAAGGATGCAAAGAGAATTGACTCTAGGTCTACAGAAGTATGCAGGGGGTAGAGGTGACAGGGGAACTATTGCACAGTTTACAGACAATCTGCTTGACTAATGAAGATCATTGCCTAGCAGTCTACGTTGCCAGCATCACAGAGTTGCCATCAGCAACTTGGAGTCATTGACACTGCTAATGCAAGCAAGGAAGCAGAAACTGATGTACATTAACTAGTAATCAGAGGACGGCTATTTCCTGCATAGTACTGCTAAGGTTTTTCTGGAGCACTCTAACTTCAAAAAGCAGATTAAACGCTTTTCCTAAATGCCCTGTACAAGAATAAACTCCCCATAATCTCAGGTGGATTTGATGGATTCGGTTTACAATCCTGTTTTCCTTATTGATCACAAGACGCGGGACAACCATAAAGTGTTTAATCAATAGAGGCTTTTGGAGAGTCCCGTGTTCAAATCCAACTCTACATCTCCAGGAATTAGAATCAGATCCCAAGAAGATATGGACATAGCATATGAATTTAGGGCATGATCCAATGCTTATGGAAATCAATGGAAAGAGTCTCGTTGACTTCAGCGGGTGCAAGATCGGGACCTTAAATAGAATGGAAAACTCAAATTCTTGGGTGAGGAAAGTTTAGCCTGTGCATGTCTGCAGATGCTTTACTGCACCCGTTGCTAGGCTTTGCTAAAATACCTTTGCCATGGATACTGCAGCTCTCTGATTGAAGAGTGATCCCATCAAGTCAGACTCAAGGCTGAATGGGCTACTCAGGCACTGGTTACAGCAATAGTTAATAACATTTTACAAATCACAGGATAATCTAATCAGCAATAGTAATTCTTTAGCCATATTAATGAGGCTTGCACTCACACATATACTTGAGTTTTCAAATTTTGTATCATGTTTGTTCAACATACAAATAAATATAGATGATATATAAACATGCATGCTATATAGAGAGATATATCAATATATAGTTTTGAATCTTCCATAGGTTTTCATAAATTAAAAATAATTGCTTCAGCAAAGCTAGTAAATATCAATTTGCATCAAAGAAGAATTGATATATCAAAGCAACTGAATGTTTATTTTATATAGGCAAGGCCAGATGAAAAAAAGACAGGCTAGTCTAACAATTGAATATGGATGGTTTTGTCATATTCGTAAGTGAACTTGTGAGGCTGGCAATGGAATAAGACGAGATAGTGTGACAACCCATAATCCACTGAATAAACTTCTGTAATTGCCTTATGTGGTTCATAAACATCTTGTACTTCAAAATCTTAATGTTGAACAAGTTATATGGTGTTAAACACTGATAAGAGAGGACATAATATGAGGGGGTAAAAAAAGAAAATCCAGTTGTGATCTTTAACCAAATCACAAAAGACATTAAGCTAACGAACCTAAAGTTTCTCATTGGTTTGCATATTATCCCTTACTCTGCGTTAAGATCCAAACAAAACCTAAAAACAGAATATTTTGCAAAATTACAAGAAAAAAATGTCTTAAATCAGCAAAAATAAAAAAAAATTCTATAAGCAGCTTTATAGAACACATAATAGTTAAACTTTGTGAAAACATAGCATGATACAAAATAAGCCAAGATCATTTATCTTAAATAGTCTGCAATTACATTTTTAAGGGAAGAACACCTGCATTACTGAGGGAATATACATATGCAGTACTTTTTCCTTCTATAATTATGAGAGTAAATTGTGTTTCACATTTCTTCCATTTCTAGGTCTTTGAGTTTACATGGGGTGCAAATCACACTGAGATGGACTTTGTAAAGAGACAGGCACTGGATGTGTCTGAAGACTAACATTTCTCTTAAACTACTGTCTAGAAAATCAATAGAGACAATGTAAACTTCAGTATACTGTCAATCCATTTCAGGGACAGCTCTCTTTAGGAGAGGACATGGCCATTCCTGCTCAACATAAGGATTAAAAAAAAATAATAAAAAAAAAATGGATGAATTGAGCTAAACAGAATGAAACAAAACTATTCCATGTCTCAACCAGAAACAATTTCAGCAATATGGCAGATTCTAACCTACACAACGGACCCTTAGCACTGCCAGAAAGTTGCAAATGTACCCTAAATGGGCAGCTATAGATTCCCCTTGCACAGGGAAATCCCTATGTGGCATAAAGTTGACACATCTGGTTCAAAGCACCCTGGTGCAGGGAACAAGTAAGGGATGCTCTGGATCTGTGTGTGCTCCAGTAATCCTCAATTGATGGAATCATCCCTGTAGTTCCAGAGACTGGGAGAACACACAGATAGCTTCACCACTTCCGGGTTCCTGAATTCTCAGGTTCTGTGTCAAGTGGAGGACAGCTAATCTAGGCCATTATCTGAGGCTGGATTTATTAGGCTACAAATGCTGCAAAACATTTTATGCTTATCCTATTATGAAAATAGAAACAATTCCCTCATTCCACCCTCCTTCGTTCAAGCATTTAAAACGATGGTTTCCATCGGATGGCTGTCCTGTGGCCTGGTTTTGGTGATCTGAGGGCAGTTCTTAGTGGAAAAGAGTCCATGTTAGAAAAATGACCGCTGCTAACTGGCATCCTTGTATAGCAGTTTTAACAGAGAGGACAAACAGGGAATGGGCATGGAGAATCTCTCTTCCCAGTCCTAAAGGTGGTTTTGCCCTAGTCAGGGCAAAGGAATATTGGTGGTGCAGTGCCTGGGAAGTTTGCACAGTCACCATCAATGCTACTCCTGTTCTGTGGAAGTGGAGTTCCCTTCCTCAGGGGTGTTAATTTAAAACACTGTTAAAATTATTTAATAACATTTTTTTCTTTCTTCATTTGATGGCTATAATTATTGTAGTCACTAGAATAACATGTCCATTCCTGGACTGCTTTCAAATTCAAATACTTCGTATTGCCAGATGGTACGAATGATTGCTACAGATAAACTCTGGATCTGTTCCATTATTAATTGATTGACAGAAGCCTGGACATGGCCACAGCAGATCTCTCGCTCCATAATGTATGTTAAAATATGAAAACTAACCAGAAAAAAAACCCTAGTTCCTCAGTATTTGGTAGAATTCAAAGCTAAACATGCAGAAGCAAAACTGTTTATTACACTCTTAAGGTCATACACCATCCTTTGTCCATTTGTACACTGAGGTTAGTGGGAGTGCCAGGCAAACTATGAGGGTAAACTATGACCCTTGACTGTTATACAAGGTGATTAGGAAACACAAAACAATAGATGAAAAATGGGGATCCAGAAGACCCGATTTTCGTAAGGGATGAAGTCATTTAACCAAGTCCCATTTCAGGTGCTCATAATTCAGGTCATGTTTTAATCCTTAGTCTTCTGCTTAAGACACAAGTGGAAACTTTTCTAATGATCACTTAAACGTGAGTGCTCCAGAGCAGGTATCTGCGCTCCCTTGGAGTGGCCGGGTCCCGAGGAAGTTCTGTCAAGTTGATAAGGAACAATGCCTTAAAACTAGAGATATAAGTGACCCATTAGAAAACAGAGCTCCAAACAGCAGGTCCCCACCACAGCACCCTTAGCTGAACCGAAGCTGAAAAAGTGACAATAGTTCGATGAAACTTCACAGTTTTGAACCTGCTGCTATCACTGCCACACATACACAGACACAAAGACATACCAGCTACTTCACCAGGGTGAGGACAAAGCAGCTGGTTCACAGAACACAGCAGCATTACACAATGGTTTAGGAAAGGATGCAAATAACACCACAGCCAACTAAACCTGCAGCAACAATTTTAGGAAGGCAGAATATAATTATCTGAGATGAAATTTGACCAGGAGATCAAGGCTAACACCTCTGCTCTTCCAAAGGAGTGGCATGGGATATGTAATGACCATGAATGTCAAGGATGCTCAAAATCTCAGGCCGAGTGTCTACGGTTTCAGATCTTTTATGTTGAGCCCCGAGGCACTGATTCTTGTCTGTATGGTATAAATACATCTGGCTAAAATAATAACCCTTGGTTTGTGAGAGGAGTTATGTTTCCTTATGGTTTATATTTTACTTGTGACACAGCTCAGTGCTACCTTCTGGTGTGTTTTTGAACTTTACTCCCTTAGTTATATTGATTACCATCTCTCCTCTGGCTGGTATACGTGGCACAAACACAAAGGTGATATCTACAGTCAACATCAGATCTGACTGTTCCCGACAACTCTTGTGATACAGCAACCTCAGGGACTTGAGGACACATCTGTGAGTAGATGTTGTAGTTGCCATCTGCACGAATTGCATTATTTAACTGCATTGGCACTGATTAACATTTGCTGTAACCTATGGTAATGGGCTCTGGGGGCTTTCCATGTCTGCTACACAGTGGCAGCTGATGTCTCCTGTTCCATCCTTAAAACAGGATGCTTTAATTTTTAATGGAGCACATGTTCGATTGGCTATACAAACAGGCTAATCTGCAAAGCATGTGCTCAATAACAAGCCGAGCTATGCAGCCAGAATAACAACACTGCTCTGCCACACGAGGAGACACAACGGGTTTCCTGTTCTGTGCCACCATCGCTCAGCACTGATGGTCAAGAAGAATGACTGTGCACGTTCCCTATTTCCAACCTTGGCCCCTGGGTATTAGCAACCTTCCTATCTGCTAGTGCTGCCAACTCATTTCTCCTTTGGGAAAGTGAACTGGAGAGGTGAGAAAAGTTCATGTGCCTGACCCAGCATTCACTACAGTGCAGCAGAAGAATTCAGAGGCAAAAATAAAGGCATGTCTACGCTTACAGAACTCCAGTGCTTGTGGTGAAGATGCGCTATACTGACTTAGGCCGACTTAAGTGGGAAAGCTTTGTTGGTGCCGCTTATTGAAAAGACAGATAAGCTGGTGTGCATTTAAATTGACAGTGGAGAACTGGATGTCTACAAATTGCTCAGAACAATACACCAGGTTGGCCACTGCCTGAATCGGAACTAGGGTACTTCATGTATATTTTCCTTTAGGGTCTGTCTAGCAAAATGTGAGCATCACGGTATCGTGTTATAAAACCATAGCCCCCTGCTTGTATTACATTGTTAGGTCTTGCTTATGTAGCCACATTTTAATTGTGTTCCCAAACAGTGCAGCAGCCCTGTAAACATCAACATTTTCATATGTTTATGACACAATCAGGGGACTATCATATAACAACGCTCTCCCCTGACATAGTAGTTTTGGGCCTTTATTGAATTCATGGAGCCAAGCAGATAAGAAAGGTAACTAGCATAACAGAAACTTGCTGACGAAAAGGGGATAAATAAAGCTCGTCAATGGGTTCACATATGTTTGCCAGTGCCTTCGACACACAGTGCTGGAAATCTCAGAATTCTCAGTCTCAGTCTTCTTTGATACACTTTCATTTCAGCTTTTCATTTTCCAGCTGCAAGGATTTTGATTTCACAGATATCTTTATTTGGTTTTTGTTTATTCTCTGATAAAATACACATTTTTCTCAGGTCGGTAATTCTTTCTATTCCTTTGTATCGCTTGTTACCATTGGCCTGATCCACTCTGAATATCCAAACACATAACAGGTATGAGCTGATTAAACAATTAATGGACTGCTATTCTGGGGCAGCCTACTCCTGCACTAAGCCTATATTCGTTACTATTATTGGAGCATAAAACATGCCTTGACCTTTTGAAAAGCCCATCTTACTTTCATTTTCTGTGTGTTCTTCTGTGATGAATTGTGACTTTGAGAAAGGTGTTAAAATTAATATGCCTTTGAGCAGATGCAAGAAAGTTACTGCAAGGTTGAGAGGACTCTCATGCTGAGGAGTTACATGAAGCACAGAAACCGTCCAATTATTTCATGGAATGGATTGGGCAAGCATATCTAGTGGTTAACGAGCTTCTTACTGAGACTATATATATTTATGACCTGATTTCCAGAGGTGCTCAGGCACTGACCCCCCCACCACAGGTGGCCAAGCCAGGTTTCAACCCAAAACCTTCAGCTCTGCAGTACAGACTTCTACAAGTTGAGACAAAGGAATAACCCCATCAGTCTGTAGCATTAGTAGGCTGTTATCCTCTAGTGGTCATAGAACACATAGGACACATGCATTGCTAGTGACTTTACTGGGAGCTGTGGCATTTTTGAAAATCAGGCCATTTTTTTAAAACTATGCACTTTTTGGTGTGCAGATATATTGTGCACTAGGGCCATGATCTAAAGACCACTGACAGTTCTAGATGAAGTTCTGAGGGAAGTCCACTGCAGAGCACACGTTGCAATGATCTAATCTAGAGACAACAAAGGCATGGATCAATACACTGAGGTCCATGTGCAAGAGAAAACATCAAACCCCTCTTGACCAGCAACTGCTGATGCTGGTTATGCCAGAAGAAACTGCGGTTCTAACCAGCCCCCTAAAATGCATACCTTATGAACATTCAAAGAGGCAAATATAATTTCTTACATCCTCTCTGGCTGTTTCCCCTAGTGGTATCTCCTTCATCTTGTTTGAAGTCAATCTCAGTAAGCTAGCAGACCTCCAAGCCCCAATCTCAAGCAGACTCTGTGAAGATGCCAAAAAACCAAAACCAAAACAAAAAAATCCCACATACCATCCAGGTCTGACTACTATGTCTGTGCATCTGCAACTGAGAATAGTAAACTCATACCACTTGTAACTCAGAAAGGGCTTAGCCTACCCTACAGAAAACAAAAACCTGCTACATTAATGCACCAGGGTGTCCTTGCCATCAAGTTCTTTAATTAGTTTATCTGGAGGGGGGAAAAACCCTATACCGATCAAATTAAATATTAATCACATATAAACTGCTGATCCTAATCAGCTGGGGTTCAAGCATGCAAAATGGAGGGATCACAGTGTGATTTCTTTTCCCAAGGAGCTTCCCCGTGTTCTCTTTCCATTGCCAAATTAGCAAATTCATAGAAAAAACAAAGCCTGAATATTCCAAGTACAATGTTAACAACACACCAGAAGTTTTTTTCACACTGAAATATTGAATTGAAAATTCAGTTCCTTTAAATCTTTCTAAATCCTTGTCTCTGATTGGGTTCATTAATAAACATGCTAGTTTTGTTACAGGGAGTGACATATGGCATAATCCGCTAACAGGAAGAAGTATTTTGCATTTTATTGTAGAAAACAAACATGCAAACAGGTTCTCACAGATGGCTTTCTTAGCTTCTGGGAGGAAAAAAAAAGCTTAATAATGCTTGAAAACAAGTTTTGCCTCCTCCTTAAAATAAGTAAATAAATAAAGGATTTCTACTGGAACTGCTTTTCAATTAAAGTAAGTTCTGCTCTAGGGTTTCTACTATATTAAAATTTGCTTTATTCTGTTATTTTTTAAACTACACATAAAATAAAAAAATATTAAATTGCCAAGATCAGAGTATATAGATCCTTGATTAGCTCCTAATGAAACCAGTGGCAAAATTTTCATTGACTTCAATGAGGACAGGGCTGCGAGGTAGGTATTGTAACAAAGCTGCTAGGTCATTATTGGGCATTATGTTACCCCCTGCTTACCAATCAGCTAGCAGTGGACTCTGTAACACTAGCACAGGAAAGAGAAATACGCCAGAGGGGAACAGGCTCAGGAGGGAGTCAGAAGCTGCAGGAGAGTAGGAGCAGCAGATAGCTTGATGAGGAGGGAAGGCTGTGTAGCAGGCTGGGCTGAGCCACACACTGTAATGGGCTGCAGGGAGGGGACCAGCACTCAGCAGTAGCAGGAGGACTCAGCTGGGAGACAGAGTGAAGGGGTCACAGCAAGGCTTGTTTACCACTATACCCATGGACTGGTCTGCCCCGGGGCTGGGTTGGGAATTATAGGGTTTCTTCTTTTTTGTTGTTATAACAGTAAAAGCCAGAGTGCTGGAGTGGTAGCTTCATTTATTTATGACAGCTCTAATGTCATAATCTTCCTTCATGCCTGAAGTGGGCAAATGTTCTTTGAAAGCCGCAGATGGCTTATAACCCATAGATCCTAGTGTTTGGAACACTTGTCTCTGAGCTCAAAGTTGGGGCACTTTTGTCTTTTAGTAATTCTTCCTCAGTGGCCTCTGCAAACAAGGGGAAGTCTACATTTCCCCCTGTATAAAGTAACACGTGCAGGACCCTGCCAGCACCTTCTCAGCTCTGACCACTCTATCCAGCTGTGTGTATCTATGATAGCCACCTCCTCTTGGTGCCTGCCTATGACACTTACACCCCAGTGGCTTTGGTGAATGCAGCTTTATCTATCTGTGAAACTGCATGGCTTCTGCTGGGGGAGGACCTATATGATGACTTAGAGGGAGGATAAACAATGAGAGATGATATAGTAACTACTATAACACCATACTGTGTAGTTCAGGGGTATATGTGAGTGACCTGATTGACTGGGGCCCATAATACATTAATCCCACCACTACCACAAAGGCAATGTTTAAAACCTTGCTCAAAGCAATACAAACATCAAAGCCCTTTTGGCCAAACTGACACATGTTTAAGGTGTCTGCTCCTTTGGTGGAGTTAAAAGGTTTCACTGGCTCCATCCATTTATGGATGTAAAGACTCCGCAGCCCTGTGGATTCGGTGATTCTGGAATAAGGAGTATAATCCGCTATCTTCCATTTGCATTAATAAGACCTGCATTAAGGGAAAAGGAAAACATACCCCTAACAATGAAGGCAGTGCACTCCCCATACCCCAGAGAATTCTAGGCCATGTCAGGGCGCTTTCAATGTGGGAGGGGCCCCAAGGAAGAGCAGGATTCCTCAAGGGGGAGAGATCAGGCTATTAGTTCTATCATTCCATTCGGGCTGCTACAGGGTAAGACCGAAGTATGAGCTGTCTCCCTCCCTTCACAACTGGAAGGGATGATCAGGTCAGCCTGAGCTGCACATCTCTGGAAAGCCACCGTGCCAAAATTCAAGGCTTCCCTCAGTTCTTTGCATTGCTTGAGATTAAAGCTTGCCCTGGCTGCACTGCAAAACCAAGCAGACTAGTTCATATATCCCTTTTGCACAAAGGATCTGAGCTGACTGTATTTAATCAGCTCCAAATTTACCTTACTGATCACCTTTTCCATTTGATCACGACTGCAGTCTTTTGGAAATAATTCCCTTTGGTTAAAATTAACAATGACAGGCTGTGTTTTTACATACAGTTGAAATGTGTAAAAATCTGAGGGAGAAAAAAAAATGTCATCCTTTTCCAGTGTTGATTTACGATATCTATGCAAACCCTATTAAAGTTAAACCATGCTTTTCAATGAAATGAGTATTTCCAACAAGCTGCTCTCCATTTTATTTAAAGATCCCGATGACTGATACAAACCGTGGTAATCAGCTCTATTACTAATATAGGATAGTGGGGCTAGGAGATATCATACTTAACCCATAAGTGAAAAATAGCCTATAAATCACAAGCACTTTATGAGGAAAGTATAATAAGACCCTCTCTTGTAGGCAGAAATCAAATACTAGCCTGCTGAAAGACATTATAGTCCCTTTGCTGAAATCTAAAGGTTAAATCTAAAGAGAAATTAATGTGGAAAAGGAAGTACATCAGGAGAAGTAGGCACAGGAGGAGGAGGTGAAGAGGGATGCAAATATCTATCTAAATAGGTAGGTAAATCTTATCTCTATAGATAAGATAAAGATGTGGCGAAAGCTGTTCTGGCTAGGAAGAAAAGCAATCTGCTCACATATCTATGGGCCTGATCTACGGCCCATTGAAGTCAACAGGATTCTTTCTATAGGTGCTGGATCAAGCGCTGGCATGCCTTTCATATCCCTGCTGGGCAAAGACAGCCAAAAATTCTCTGTGAATGTCATAGCTTTGAAGGCTATTAGACCATCTGGTATGACCTCCTGTAAATCACAGGCCTTAAAAGGAGCCTTTGAAGAATGCGAACACAGATCAAGTAATGTTCATTTCACACCTTGTCCGAAAATGTCCAGGGTAGGACTCAAATTGGGGGCTGCAAGGGGGTTGCTTGGGTTCAGATCACTTTGAGCCACCGAGTTTTGTATTTGTAAACAAATTTGCTTTGACTCTATTAATTTCCACTAATGTTCTAAGGTGAAATACACCCCTGTGCAGGGAGCCAGCACTAGACTGATGTACTACTTGAGTGAGACTTAAATGATGCATAGACCTGATGCTGGATGCAAGGGAGGGGGGAAGGTAAATTTACCCAACAGTGAATTTTAAGAAATATTGGGGAATATCCATAAAAAACAAAACACACAATTATGAGTATTTTCACCAACATCCAGTATAAGAATTACATTCATCCACTGAAAATGGCTGCATTCAATCACAGCTTGGCAACACGGTTTGAATTTTGAATTTCAGACATCAAATACTCCCATGGCTTGCTAATGCACAATCTACAACCTAAAAATTACTCACCAAAGGATCATACTGTCTTTTGACCCTAGTAAGGAGAGGTAATGGCCACAGTGACCAGCCTCCACTTTGGTAGATACTTATTTAAAGATACATGTTAAAAACTAGTAATATTAGCATTTCCATTTTTGTTTCTTCCCTCTAATTATTTACTGCTATTTTTGTCCGTTTACTTATTGTGAAGGTGTGTGGTGCTGGGTGTGTGTGTCTATTGGGGTTTTGGGGTTTTGTTCAGACGGGGCAGAAGGAGGGAGGTTAAACACATAAGGCTCAGTTCTGTGGTGCTCTTTGCTGTGTCCTCCAGCAGTGGGGGGTGTAAAACAATGCCACCCAAACATAATACACAGAGTTTTGCACAGGTGCAAATGAACACACACAGCACAAGTCAATGGAGAATCAGGCCCAATGTCTCTCTTGCGCTTCTCTCTCTCTCTACTTTAAGGTAAAATAATTCATTCCACTTCTACCAGAGGAAACACTTTCGTTTTTTTTTTTGTTTTTTTTTGTTTAAACGTGTAAGGTTCATGTCACTTTAAAAGACTGTTTTATCCCTTTAAGTTCTCAGGGTGCGCTGCAAGAACGCCACATGGATTCAAGGCTAGTGCTGAAAAATGTGGAAAGCTTATTATTTCTGAGAGCCAATTAGAACCATGACCTTAGATAAATGTAGCAGTTTCCTGCAAAGATTATGCTGCACCACCACCTTTCAAAAAAACAAACAAAAAAAAAGAGTGTTGCCCGTGGAACACTGAACTTGTTTCCAAAATAACAGGTCCCTAACAGTATTTAATAGGGCTTTTTTTTCGTCTATTGGAAATTGATTGCAAACAAACCCTTTCCTGCTCCTATTTCAAACAAATTTCTGTCCAATTATTTTCTGTTTTAGCATACAGTTAAACGGACTATTCTGCCCTGTCCCTGACTGAGCCGAGGCGTGATTTCTTTTGATTATGCTTTTATGCCGCAAAACGTAGGACTCCTGAGACATAATGGACGACTCTGGGAGACTGGCAG
The DNA here is from genome assembly GCF_965140235.1 of Caretta caretta. Lineage (NCBI taxonomy): Eukaryota > Metazoa > Chordata > Testudines > Cheloniidae > Caretta > Caretta caretta. The sequence goes on from NC_134222.1 coordinate 14,513,596, forward strand.
CAATTATTATTATTTTTTTTTTAAAGTGTGCCAATGCTTGTCGGCTTTCACTTCAGTGCCTGCTGTGCACGAATAAAAACACCCGAAGAGGCAGAGAGGGAAAGAAATAATCCAAAACAAAACAAGCATTGTCCACCATTTCTGGAGGAAGCGGGCACAGAAGTGGGTAGAATCCCATAGCCTCTATGTAGGGCATATCTCTAGCACTAGATGAAGCCTGATTTCCGTTTTCTCCTTTTTGTTCAGACTATTGGGCTTATTTATTTATTTCCCTTAATCCTGTTTTCATTTTCTTTACTGGGACCATGACAATTAGTAGGGAGGGGAAACCTTGGCAGATTTCCCACCCTGACCTTTAATCCAGCAAGCAATTTGTGGTTCAAAAGCTTCTTAAAATAAAACTCAATCTTTTCCTTTGTTTAATTTATAAACACATTTAGAAAATGAGTGGGAAGATGTGGAGGCTTCTCTTATTTCTCACTTCCTTATCATGGGAGCTGAATGCTTCCATTTTGCCTTTCATGGAGGGGAAAGCTTGGAAATTATTCACACTGTCTTGGCTGGCTCGGTATTGCCAAGAATAAAATTGCTGATTTCCTTGTAGATAAAGGCCTTCATCTTTGGCTGCAACTTAGAAATGTACAAGACACTCCCTCATCCTCCAACTCAAAGAAAGAAAGTAAAAAAAGTGCGGAGGGTGGGGGTGGGGGGGGGAGGGAGTGAGGAATCTGTTTCTATTTGTCTGGCTGTCTATAGCCCGGGGTGATAAACACTATTGCAGGGATAAGGATAAAAAAAAATAACGTTTCATTTTTGATATTTTGGTTTTACGAAAAGAGAAAAAATCCTTCTGTGGTAGCTGGTGAATCAGCCTACAGGGCCCTTCTCAGAGTCTTAGAGCAGGTTCTCAGAGGATGTGGTAGCTCCTAGCCCTTAATTACATATTATCTGATGTTTACAGGTGTTTCTTTTTGCCAGATCCAAGGAAGGAAATGGGTTGTAGCAATTACAGAAAAGGACTGGGAGTGCTGTTTCTCGCTCTGCTACTGATCTGCGATGTGATCTAGGCAATCTCAACATGACTCAGTTTTGACTTGTGACCAAATGCATCCTCTCCCAGGGTAAAATTCATAAGCGGGGGAGGTGCTTTGTTGTTAATATACCAACACATGCATTGCATTCGTAGCTGTTTGATAGTTAGAATTTAGTGATTTTTTGACCTCCATCATATAGTTAGGATAGTTTAGGTGCAATTTGCACAGTGGGTCACGAAACAAGCACAATTTTCCCCTCACCCATAGAAAACAGATTTTCATTAAAACTCCCATTGGTCATTTTGGGTGTGATTTACCCTCGTGCAGAGGGACCAGCACATGGCCTATGCACCAGTGGCTTCTATCTCCAGTTTGCACCAAGAAATATTTGCAACCTGGCAAAATAAAAAGGCCATTAGACTCATCAGTGACTCCAAGCCCCAGCCAAAGGGAAGTAAGTTCTTTCAGCTAAACTCTTCAGTGCCTTTTAACTTGATATTTCTTAATTAAAATAAAATTGAAAAAGAGGGAGGGGGGAATCCTGATTGAATCAGCCAAGGAGGGAATCTGTGATTGAGGTCTCAGGAGGAGTGTGTGCCCTTTTGGATTAAAACTCTACACTTTACACTCCAAAAGGCTATAAATGGGGTTTGGGTTTTAGAAAAGATTTCATATGATTTTGTAATTACCCAAGTTACTATTACCTGATTAACACAGGAATCCTAATAGTCTGTTAAACTTTCAATTTTCTAGTTGTGGTTGTCTTGGGGCTCGACACCTGTCACCTGTTCACTTACAGGTGTTTTAATTAACTTACATTATGTATGCCTTTTTTCTCTTGGATCTAGTGCCTGAGATTCATATTAAAAATAAAGTTAACAGCTACCTGATGAAGGGTCGTGGACAAAATATTTGCACCATTCCTGCCATATCCATTTAGCAGGGCATGTTGCAGCCAAGGCTCATGTGTAATTGGACAGGGTCTGGATGGAATGAATTCACTACTGTGGCGACTTAGGGCCTGATTCTCAATCCTGCAAAAGTAGTCTTCAATGGGACAGCGCACACTAAGAAGGACAATATGTGTTTGTGATGGTTTGCTGGATCAGGCCCAGAGTTGCCTTTACAATAATAATGGGCCTCACCTTGCAGCCTTAATTCATGCAAAAACCCGACTGATTTCAGTATGAGCTAATTTTGCTTGAATAATGAAAACACTATTATTTTACTATAAAAAAACTCTGGAAAAAGGGGGAAAAGGCAAAATCTGCAGGTGACAGAATTTTATTTAGGTGAGTAAAGCCTAGAGTCCATCTTGTCCATTCAGATTGCAAGGTTTTGCAGGCAGGGACTGTCTCTTACTATGTTTGTACAGCTTCTAGGGCAATAGAACCCAGACTTACTTGAGGCCTTTAGGTGAAACCTCTCTCTATGATTATTAATATGATCGAGGCCCTGATCTCAACTGGGGCTCCAGGCACCTCTAGAATACAAATAATAAATAATAAGAGACTGGGGAAGAAAATCCTTAACATGGGTCAATCCAGACCCATAACAGAGAGATCGGGTTCAGCTTCATTACACCAATTCTGCAGTCTCAGCTGTTTGTTTGAGAAAGAGAGAGAGACAGACTGGGTAGGCTGCAGGCTGCATCTCAACACCCTTGAGCCACACCAACAACTATGAAACTCTCTTTCATGTTAGACTTCCCACAATTAAAATAAAGGAGGGAGAGGGAAGACCTGTTTGCAACCTGTCAGTGAAAGAGAGAATTATCTGCACTGAGTCCATTCGAACAGGCCACCTTTTTGAGCACTGGAGAATAGTTCTGTTCATTCAAGTCATCCTTCAAAAACGGCTATTGCACTCATAGATGCATAGATATAACCAAAATAAAAACCTTGTCCTCATTTAATGGCAACACACAACCCCTAGATAAGAGGCCTCTGTTTTGTGGACAAAGTAAAATTAAAAACAAAACAAACAAAAACAAAACAGGAGATCAGGTGAACTGATGATAATGGGTTTTCTAACCACTAATAATGATAATAATGAAAAACAATTAGAACATTGCTTTAAGACTGAAAGCCTTTTTGATAAGAGATTTGATAAGAGATAAATGGCTCGCTGTTCCATTTTTCTGTCTTCTTTATCTCCACTGTACAAAGCAATCTTTTCTTTTCTTCTTCTGTACATTATCACCTATTGTAAGTTACTCAGTAGCATAGAGCAGGTGGAGACCAGAACGTGTGTCAAATGTCACCATTCAGCAACTCCCAGGGCCTGTTTTCGCACTGCCATGCACCTTGTGTAGTCATTTATATTGGTGTGATGGCAAAATCCTATCAAATGCCGAATGGCACTATTTTTACATCCACTTTGCACAGGTGTCAAATTACTGCACAATGGAGAATCAAGCCCTGCGATTTTAATTCTTGTAGAATTAATTGCTGAAATGAGCTGCACTTCAGCACAGAAGAGAAGAAGGGTTTTTGTTGTTTTTGTTTTTTTTTTTAAAGCATCGACTCCGCTCCTCTGGGTCTGGATCTAAGCCATTCTTCTCCCTCATTGTTTTGCCCCATTACTTCTCCAAGCCATTTTTGCCTGCAGTGACTCTTGAATTGACAGTCAGGCAAGTACAGCTGGGAACTCTCCCAGGGCCTATAACTTCAACTTCACATAGTCTCTTGCTTCAGGCAATAATCTGCTCTGGTTCTTCCTACTTCAACTGCTATTTCTCACTACCACAAAGGACAATAAACCCCTCACCTCCATCCCCCAAACCAAGATCCAGAACGTTATTGCATTTGTGTCAGTGCCTTTGAGTCACAGGGGAAGTTTGGAAATCACACCCTGGCCAGAAGGAAGAGGAATGTTTTGCTACGCAGAGCGAGGTACTTGCATTTCAATCCACCTTGCCAGTAGAAGAACAAGAATATAATTCTTAACATGGAGCATCAGCCTGGAGGGCAGGGGAGAAATGTCACTGTGGCTGGGTGCACTAGGTGAATGTGACCCTCTGAAATTAACAAGAGATCCACATCCACATTCGGTATCACAAGAAGTAATTCTTCACGAGTAGGGAAAATAAAGGCTGGAGCATACGGTTTCTATCTGTGCTGCACAGAAACTGATTAAAAATGCTAACAGCCATGATTGTCCAACAACCAGGCGTTCCCAAGAGTCTCATACACACAGATGGTGATTAGTTTGGGATGGCCAGAACAATCACTAGTTCCATGTTGCAGTAACACCCACAGACTATCTGTCACAGTCCCAGGAGGCACTTAAAGGCGGTTTACTTCATACAGTTAACTTGAACCATAAGCTTTACAAGCCTGTTTGATACATTTTTAATCACTCTCCCCATAAACCCATAACATTTGGCTGCATGGATACATGTTTGCATTCTATATATCACAGACACCTCAGCAGACTGAAGGAAGGCTAAATGCGACTTTCCCCTGACGAGCCCAGTGAACTGCACAGTTCTCCCCACTGCATGCTGGCTAGGGCTGCTAATGCAGCTGCATCTTCCGGGGGTCCCAGTGGATGCAGAAGCCGGTGCTGTGGCTTTCATACTCAGTCATACATCACGACTCCCTCCCTGTGAACATGGGGCCATCAAAAGATCAGTACCCACCGCATAACAAATGTTAGAATGGTTAAACTGAAGGCAACTGTTGATCTTTTGCATGATTCACTCTTTTGAATAATTCTAATGCTTCTACCTGGAGAGCATCCTTTCATGTCTTTATTTAGAATTATTGTGGGGATTTTTTTTTTAAAACGGGTCCTGGTGTATGCTGGATGTTTTAAAAGTGGAACCTGTAGGTTTAATTACTTGCAGTACAATATTTCTTCCAGGAATCCAACTGTAGGGGAAAAAACAGTTAAAACAACGTATAAGAGGGAAACTGTGTGTGTCTTATTTTTATTTTGGATCATATGTTGCAGAATCAAAATATAGGAATCCCTGTTGGAAGCCTTCATGCCACTATGCAGCCAAAGTTGCTCAGTGCCTTAGGCTACATGCACACTAGGGGCTATGGTGTGATTCCCAGCTCGCAAAGACATACTTGTGTGAGCTCTCATCTGAGTTAGCACACTAAGAATGGTAGCGTAGCTGGAGCAGCACTGGTTAGCAGCGGTGCAGGTTACCCACTCTGAGTATATACCCACAGTGTTCAGGTGGGTTTCATACTGGGGAGGGGCAGTTAGCCTGCGCCACCCTCATCGCTACCTGTGCTACCATGATGACACTCCGACTTGCTGCATGCTAGCTCAGAGGAGCGAGAGCGCAATTATGTCTCTACAAGCTGGGATTCACATCCCTAATTCATAGTATAGACATAGCCTGAATTTCATAGGGTTTTTTTTTTGTATAGATATATAATTTTTTTTTTTTTTTTTGGTGAGGGGAGAAAATAGTTAAGGTCAAAACGGACCATTAGATCATCTCTTTCAGGCTGTAGAATTTCATCCACTTATACCCGGTCCATCTGTCTCTCTAGGTTTTTATAGCTATCTGTCTACTCATATGGCCCTCTTCACAAGAGCATCTGAGTACCATTCAAACATTAATGAGCTTATCATGACAACAACCCTGTGAGGTAGAGAAATATTATCATCCCCATTTACAGACGGAGTAGTGAGAGACAGAGAATAAAGACTCAGGTCCCGACACAGTTTAGAGCTGCTTTCAGACACTGGTTCATGATGGGGGTTCTAGGTGCTATGGTAATACAAATAAATAAACTCAATAAATCATCATCCTCATGGACAGATGGCCCTTAATGGACCAGAGGAGTATTGCTGTAGTGGACCTGAGTTCCACCCCCTCCCTGGCCCCACCTGTCCAACACACCCCCTACACAAGGCAGGGGGGAAGACGTGCCAGACCCACCTGAGGCACAGATACACCAGCAGAAGCCCCTGTGCACCAGGGAAACCCAGTGCTATGTATTTGCATGTGAATTACATCCCTAAACACCATCAGCAAGTCCACATTTGAAATGGAATGCCGATCTCTCAAATTCTAGACCAGTGGCTTAACCCTTCTCCTCCATTTCACTCTCATCCCTGTAATATCTATAACTCAGTTTTTTCCAAACCCTCAGAGGGTTATCATAAACAACTCTTCCCAATCTCAGCATAGTCATTAATATACCGCCCCATTCAAGAGTCAAAAGAAAAGCAACATGATTAATGAAAATGTATCTTGCAAATAAGTGAGTTCTCTATATTCCCCCACCCACACATATACATAAACTTTTACAACTCCGGCTACTTAAGATCTTATCCAGACAGTCTATGTTGGGTTATAAACCACAGTAGAAACCCTCAGGCAAAAGGGTCCCTGCATTAGCAGACACTATATATGGAGCAATCCTATTGATACTCATCAATCATTTATTTGAAAAGAAGAAGAAAAAATATTAGAAGGGACTGCAGGGGATTAATCTTCCCATATTGATAAACTGTTAAAAATTAATGAACTGGAGCGACTCTGAAGACAATTTAAAGCAAAACCACAAAACAAAGTCCCTGGGCAAACGTTTAAAGTGGTCCTAGGATAGGGCTTTCATTGTGCTCTAAGATATGGGTTTACTGGTGTGTTCATTGTGGCGCCCCCGTCATGAAGGTTAGAAACATATTTTATTTGCTACTGGAGGAAGGGGAACAGTTGCAACTAGTTTGATATCCTTCCTCACTAAACAGTCTTGACCAGCACGTACAGTGTTGCCATCTGGGTTAATCTCAGTTCAGCAGAAATCCAGGCAACAACCTCCTGTCTCCAAAAATAAAATAAAATAAAATGAAAATGACAATCAAAGGGTACAGCACAGAGTACTTAGAGTAATCATAGAAAACAGCAGGGGTGCCCAAACTTTGTCCAACTGAGGGCTGCCTTGGCAGCTTGCAAAGAGCCTGAGGGCCATCCCTACTTTGCATTAAATGGAACAGATTGCTGCTGCCTTCTCTATCATATGGAGGTGCAGCGCAGGGAGATTAGAGAACCCAAAATGCATTGCTCCATCCATGGCACATTATACACTGTATCTCTGCCTGTGTCATGGCAGGCCATTGCAAATATGGCTCACTCTGCTTAACTATTCTGCTTGCTTTTATCTTGCTTCTACTTAGCATTCACTTAGGAATTGCTCCACTCTGAAACTTCTTAATACTGCTCACTTTACCACCACAAAAGAGATTTTGGCAAATTTATTATCTAGTCTATACTGATGCTCAGTTTATAACCCCTGTTGTATCCATGTTATTCTTTATTTTATCGAAGCGATAAGAAGATAGCACATGCATACACATGATCCAAAAATGTCACATATCACTGAGATGTACAAGCAGGCATGGGCATAGCAGGGTCCCTGCTCTGCATGCCAAGGGGGCTCACCAGTGGGCAGGTTTTAGGTGTTGTGAATAAGGCCAGTGCAAATATTTTAGTGCTGAAGGTGTCAAGCGATGTTCAAAAAGCACCAGTCAGCTCCTGACTTTGATCTCTATGAAAAAAACACTCACTAAAGAAAGTAAGCAGACAAAAATGATCTTCAATTTTTTAAAAGTATTTGGCCTGGAATTTTATGCAAGAATAAAGTGATTTTGCAGTTGGAAAATGGTCATTTTCACACTCCAACACACACAGGTATGGGAAGGCACATGTGCACACGTGTTCTTTTTGGTATAAAAATTCATATGCATGGCAAGTCTCCACCTGTGGCAAATCTCTAATTTGCCAAGGTGGTGAAGTGGTATTTTTTCCATGTAAAAAGAAAATTGTGCGGAGAGAAATAGTAAAATGTTGTCCCAAATAAAATTCATTAAGACATAGTGAAATCTCTTTGTAGTTAAATCATATTTTTCAGTGTCAAGTTTGCTACGGGCAGAGGTTCACTCTGGACTCCAGTGCATTCAAACACACATTTTTGTTCTATTCCCTTTAACCAGAGTTTCGCTATAAGCAGGTCCTGTTGTGAAATGCCTGGTTTCAGCCTTTACACATTTGTGCGACCAAAACACAAGAATCCAGAGGACTGCATGTGCAAATAAGTCAGGGTAGAGATCAACCAAAAAGCCCAAGTACAAATAGCTTTTGTATGAAAGCAGATCAGTTTTACTAGAGGATGCATCAGTTAATTTTGTTTTAAGCAGCACACAAAGGATGATATTCCCCACCTGCGTCAAGGGCTTATGAACCATTTAAGTCTCAATGAAGCCTCCCAAATAGGACGTAAGAGAGACATCGACCCTGTGTTGGCCCCTATGCACAGGGGTGAATTTTACCCAAATTCCTCATAAAGTAGGACAAAATGAGGCCTATCAAATAAAATAAATAATAATTCCACTTTGCATTTCTAAAATGTCTTCCAGCTGAAGATTTTAAGCCTTGATAATTAATGTCCCTTTAATTTTATTTCCATCGATTAAACATTCAGTGGAATAAAAAAAGACTCTATTAATAAAAGCTAATGTGATTTTCAATAAGAGTTCGCTAATGGGCGGAACAGTAATCTCAGCATTGCAGCTGTAACAGAGAGGCATCTAGACAGTACATGTGTCCATTCATTCTTTTAAATTAGAGCATCCTCTTCTTTGAGGTTGTTCTGAGAAATTAGGTTGTTGTGTATAACGGTAATGAGGTCATAAAGGGTCTGATCTCCACTGGGGTTTAATTAGCTCCGAATCTTATAAATATCATGCTGAATTATAGTGAAATTTGCATAAAGGTTAGAATCTAGCTGGTCCAGCCCCATTTACCAAAACAACTAAGATTAAGAGTGAGGTGCTCTTTAAATCGTGTTTTTTATATTGCAGAGACAGACTGGTTTTGATCTGGGATTGGAAACGTACTTTAC